>NC_052948.1:5704828-5709828 GCF_013358895.1 Oreochromis aureus
CCCAAAGGATTTAAGTGTAGTTATAATGTAATAAATATCAGCATAAACTTAATTTCCACATTACTTTTCATTTGATAGGGCAGTTCTTATACAGATGTGCACATTTGTTTTTGTTTTTTTTAGATTCTTCTTCTTCTCAAATTTCAAAAGACATTGCTTCAGAGGCTGGAAGATGAATAATTTTTCATGAGAAAGTTTGCTTTCTCATGTTGGTCACCTGCTTTCTGACACCTGCTTTCCATTTTCTTTCTTTGTAACTCTAATGCCGTTAATCTTTACTCTGTTTATCGTTGGCATTCAGAAAAGCTGTAATGGATTTGGCTGTCTCTTTGAATGTACTGCTTTGATATTTATTTTGCATGCAAATCACGTTTTATTGAAATCAGCTTTAGATGTTTTTTCCCTTTCTGGTTGCTCTTCGTTGTGGGGTTTGAAACTATCTCACTCAGCTTCAAAGATGATTTTTGTTGTTGTTGTTTAATTTTTATAATAATTTCTGTATTCACATTCACATTTAAGGTGATCACTTACATAAATGATGCAAGACAAGGAAAAAAAGTGTCTTGGTGCAATGCCTACTCTTAATAGTCTCAGATAAATGGTTACAGAAAGATATGCTGCCAGTTGACTCATGCAGTGACTCACATACTGTTTACTCAGAAAAGGAACGAAAATACATTTCAAAATGAAGAGCTGGATAAATTATCAAGAAATGATATTTTGTTTTTTCACTGGGGTGATTTTTGGGTAATTTGCTATACTTTATTTACAATGCCACATGACATCTTGGCATTTTAATATCACAGCCTTCTAAATCATTCTAAGGCACACGACCCACCAGGGAAATACGCATTCATAACATCTGACAAAATTCTGTTAAGTTATAGTGTTGGAAGTTGAAGTGTCCTTCTATTTTTGACTCCACAACGTAGGGCTTGAAGTGAGATGAGGTTTAGCGTAGCTACTCTTTGATCTGGTGGAGCTTTGATAGACCCCGGAGGCTTTACTTAGGCTGTCCATATCGAGTTCTACTGCGGGGTGATGGCTTTCGTAGCACAATTCCTGTGGCTCAAGTGGCTGTGTTTGACATGAAAATGGCACTTACAGGTTCCTCCACTTCCACTAGCTGTTATTGTGTTATTTTCCATTTTGTGCATGTGTCTCTTTTATTTATTTATTAGTTATAAAATCATTTTCGGCACCCTTCATTCTAGAGGGGAACACAATCACAGAGAGAAAGATGGGAATAGAGTTTATTTAAAGAAAGTCATTGTGAACATGGTAATTTTCTCCAGTGCTTCATTTGTTCCACAAAAAGATGATAATTTTTCAGATCAAAGTGTATTTTTATTACAGTTGTGTAGAATCAGTGAGATTGTGGAGGGAATGAAGAGAGACGGGCAGGATGATTTCCAAACAAATGAGGAAAACAAACCGTCTGCAGAGATTACGTTTGCTCGAGACTTTGATAGGATGCAGGACAAGCTGAATTAGAGAGATGAAAACTTTTACTTTTGCGACATTTTATTTATTCTGTCTGTTTTCAGCTTGGATTGCTTTTTGACAGTAGTTCAATTGTTCCCCTCTGTTTCTGTACATGAATGAGGAGTATGAGCACAAGTATACCTCCCTGCTTTTCCCTTTCTCCTCGACTGCATCAATCATCCCACAGCTCAGCCCCCCCTCCACCCCTCAACCACCCGCATCCAATTCAGCCCACTCAGACTCATTGTTAAGGGGACATATTGGAAAACTATTAGCTCTCATTATGCTTTATGACCACCCGCTCTCCCCATTCTGTCTTTTAATCACATTCCATCCCTTGTGTGCATGTGCGCACATTCTTGTGTGTGTGTGAATGTATGCGTGTATATACGCCGCAGCTACACCGGCCTGGCGGACGGTAATGAACCACTTTCACTGTAATGCAATCGAGGCCCCTCCTTCTCCCATTTTATTGGCAAGTCAATTGCAGTGGCGCCACCTTTTATGGCAGCCCATCCAGGCTGCAGAAGTGTTGTGCATTCATGTACCATGTCAGCCAAATGGGATCAAGTCCAGGGCAATACAAATAAAATGAGATTGGACTGAATTGGGTATGGATTCTCTATTTTTATTTATTTATTTTTTTCTATATGAAGTCCTCATAGAGGTGAAAACCCTTAGAGGAACCCTTACAGTATCCATTTGGTCCTTGTAACTCCAAATAACCAGGCTCTCATAAAGTGCTGAATATCTTGTAACTTCTCTGTATTGAGTCGTGCAGTGTGATCATCCGTGACAACGCGTGTGTATGCATGTGCACGTGTTGCTGGCAGTGCAGAGAAATGGCAATTTTGAACATATGCTCTGTGACAGACACACAAAAGCTGACACACACACGTACACACGCGTAATGAGTAGATTTAAGTTCCAATTGTTCGCTCCTGGCCAAGGCAACTGTCATCATTGTGCAGCAAAACTCCCATAATCCATCGGTGGCATGACAGCAGTCTAGCTTTCCCAGCAAAAGCTATTCTCTCTGTCTCTCCATTTGTCGATCTCTTGCTTCATTTTTCCTTCTCCCCCCCTCCATTTTCATTCCCCCTGCTTCACATTTCCCCTCTGGACTCGGTTTTATTCTTCCCTCTTGTCTCCTTTCGCTTTTCCAATTACAATTTTTTTTCACACTTAATCTGCCTTTCTCTGGAAACTTTTATCTGGGGTTGATGACAGTGGAGAGGCTGAGTTGGAAGAAAAAAGAGTGATAGCTTCAAATTATTGTTGACGACAGTGATGATGACGGTGATGATAATGAGAGAAATCTGAATGACAATGATGCCATTAATGATAATTAAAGTGGAAATGTGGATGACAATAACCTGAAAATTGGGATAATAGCGGTCACTGTCTTTCTAAGCAATATCCATGTTTCCCCTTGGTCCAGATGGAGAGAGACAGACGGAGGGGACTGACGCCAGCCGAAAGAGGGACACTCGCTCCTCAGCCGGACACCACAAGAGCGAGGACACCAGCGACAGCAGGGAGGACGATGCCGCAGTGAGTGTTTCTTTCTTAATGCCCTTCCTATTTTCTGTGTTACCACTCAAGAGTGAATATTAATTTGATGCCCATGACTAATCACATGCTCCCTACCCGGCCCACATCATTTTGACTAAGCAGCAATGTGGATTGTTGCTTATGTGTAGGGGGCTCAGGTAGTCCTGTTCATGCACCTACTGCTTATTACATACTTTATTCTGCAAGAGTCCAGTGCTACAAAGCCCTCCCATTATAATTAAAAACCTTAAACATAATTAAACAGGACAATCAGCTTATAGGTAAAGATGTCCATGAAACTGGCTAATGTTGAAGAGGGAAACAATAAAGGTGTCTGTCATCAGATTTTATTGTTTTGAAAGTTTTCTTTTTTTACTCCAGCCCATCTACAGCTTAGCCTCCTGACCCCACCCACTGCAGTGAATTTTAATAATGTTTCCAGCTCTGGGAGGCCACAGCTCAAATTAGATTGTGAATACATTATGCAATCTAACCTCCTCTTCGAGCATTTATTTCTCTGATAGTTTTCACGCAGAGAGATGTGAAATTAGTCTGAGTAATTTTCAACGGCAAAATATAAGACAGAGTTGGACCACAGCCAGGGATCATTAGCACTTGGTACATGCAGCAGTAAGCCGCAGAGATAATCTGACACTTAAGCTCATATTTAGTCTTTTTTTTCTTTACTTCAAGTCTTATTTAGAGGAAAGTAGAGCAATTTTAGACAATTTCATTTATTTTAGATAATTTTCGGTTGTACGGGACCTCCAGGGTAGACTTCCTCCAGCTGTGTGTTGAAATGACAAACCAGTTTGTTTTTTTCCCATGTGCAGTCCAAATGAGGACTATTATCAAAAATCCTCTTAAAAAAAACTCTTGCTGTGAAAATAAATGTGATAAACTGTTGTCATTACAACCCAGTTCTGCAAATATGTACCCATCGTGGTACTATTTACAATGTGAATTGAGGTTTTTGCAGAGTGATTACAAAGAAAAAATATTTTGATAATTTCTCCATGGAATGGGAGAAATGGCTTTAAGGAGCTTCTGCATTGTACTTTCTGCTGCTTACTTTGGGTGATTTGGTCTTTAGAGATTGAAAACCATCTGGAGACATACAGAATTGAGAACATTTATGGAGTCATAAAACTACCATGTAATAGTTTCTCTTTTCTCACAGCAACTGCAACAAGGTTGTGTTTGTTTGTTTTAGCAGTACTGTGCAGAAGTCTCGAACCACCCTTTCTTTATGGTTTGCTTGGAACATGGGAAATAGGTGCAGTGATTTATTGAGACGCAAACATAAATTGAAAAACGGTATATAAGGATGAAATAAAGTTTTTACAATTCTAACAAGGTCAAAGTCAATATTAGTCAATACTTCAACAAAGTCTTGTGAAACTTTCTTGCATTTTTTTTTCATGTAATTCGGCATATCTCAGGTTTTTCTCCCTGTTACCCTCCCTCAGTCGTGGCATATCCAGCCTCCACTTATCCAGTTTCCTTATTTTTTTAAGGACGCACTACACATCATGTTAAGATATGCCAAGTTTTTTGCTATTTTTGCTAAAAGCCCTTAGCTATTAGTACCTTGTTGGTGCAAAAACACTATTTTTATTCCTGTCAAACTGAGTTTTCTTTGTTGGAATGTCAAAGAAACTAGAGCAATTTACGTGTTTCTGCAAAAGGCTGCAACAGTAACAAAGTGCCTCAGATACATTTAAAATTGGTTCTTTGTCTGTTATGTGTAGACACAACAGTGGTTCAGAACTTGAGTTAATTGCCTTTTTGTGCTTGAATAAGCAGGTCAGTATAAAGTGGCTTAACAACTCCCCCCAAAAAGTAAATCACTCCTCTGAAGGGCTTTCAGAAAGCCTGACAAACTGTTACTAAAGATCACCTTAAAAAATTACAGGAAAGTCTGGCTCCTTACAGTAGAAGCAAAATAATCAGAAATGGAA